>NC_051862.1:8843079-8853079 GCF_015732765.1 Culex quinquefasciatus
GTGCGTGAAAAATATTGATTTTATAAAATATTCATTGATATTATTATAGTATTTAAATCAATTAGTCCAAGCTAAATTTAATCAAATAATCGTAAAAAGTGGACATTTTATGCAAAATTCAAACTTCAGATTATGTTAATCAGCCCCTTTTAAAATACCAAATCGCCTGAACACAATGTCCTTGCCCTCAATATTCGAAAAATCCCACCTCAAACTAACCACAACCGGGCTGATCCCGCACCAGGTCATTTTCTTCCGCATACATATACATGCGGCAATAATGATGATAAATGGCCAAAAGCTTTTAATGCCGCTCACCGCAGGATTACTACCCGTATAGTTTAAAGTCCCAAAAGGATCCGATCTTCGGCTCGAAACCACCACCCATTTCAACGCACACATTTTCCAAACAATTTAAAGTTGGCCCCGCCATTTTCCGCCCGCCGTCCTGCTCCTCAAAATTCAAGTCACGTTCGTCCTCGGTCAATCATCAAAGAGCCTTTCTTGCGGCTAATAATCGTTAGAATTTTAATCCATTACCCACAAACTATTAGCATTGTATGTGTGTGTGTGTGTGTGTGTGTGTGTCAGTGTGCGGTTTTTGGATGAAACTAACTCACACACACACCCTTATATGAGGCCATTTCCGGTTCAATTTTGGGGTTTTCTTGTCGTTGGACCACCCCTCTTTTAGGTTTATGGGCGCTAGGCGTTGCCGGCACTTGGACTATTTGGAACGACCAAGGCTCTGCTCATCCTGCTCGCTACAAACTAAATGGATCTTATCAGATGAGCCGTTTATTTGACGGTTTTATGCACGGCCTCGGTTCACTGGGTCGAACCGGGAAAGTTTCACACGAATGAGCGCACATGGCTTTTCCGAAAAACTTGGTCAGGGGGGTTATTCCCCGGGAGAAGGGGATGGTGGCTTTGCTAATGTTTAAGAAACTTTAGTTTTTTCCTTAAATTTTGTTTTATAATCAATTTAAGTCAAAACATATTGAATGAAATTTTGTAAATTGTTTATAAAAATCAAATATTAAAAAAAAAATCCAATAAAAACAAACTTCCCCTAAAGTTAGCCAACACGCAGTTTCGGAGAGAGTTTATTGGGAGGAGGAGAGCCACTAACGGCATTTAGGGATGATCCTAATTTTATTGTGAATAAACAGATTAGAGGTTTGTTCTGCTGCCGTGTGCCGCCACACACAGTCACAGTTAGTCAGTCAGTCGCTGGGCATGAAGTGAAGTGAATGGTGAGGTGGCGCGATGGCACGTGATGTGGTTGCTGCCATCCTGCCCTCCTCCTGGCCAAGTGTTGGCTCATTTTTGCACCGTCGACGTTATAGAATACTAATAGAGCTGGGAGGGACGGCTTGGTGGACTAATGGGGACTTATTAAGAGGCACTGTGAGGTGAATGTTGATTTTTTTTAATCGATTAAAAATGAAACATGCTGAAAAACGGAAAATTACCGAAATAATGGTACACAAAAAGAAATAAGTTAGAGGATTATTTTTTACATGTTTCAAACAACCCAAAATTTGAGATATATTTTCACGTTATTTTCTTTTTTTGTTTTAACCCTCTAACACCCAACCCCACCTTTAGACGGGCTTCGATCTGAAAGAATCGCCAAAAATCCATATTTCAACCAATTTTTGATCTTTAAAGAGCATTGGAAAGAAGAACTCTTTGAATTTTAGAAAGTTTTAGGGTTGGTAGTTTGACTTGTTTTATGTGACATTGCCAATGTTTTAAAAATGACATTTTTTAGGGGTCAACTTTGGCTGTGTTATTTGCTAATATTTTCTATATTTTAAGTAAAAATAAGTATGCAGGAATTGTTCTAGTGTCCCAGACTATGCTTATACGCATTTTTTGAAAAAATAATGGTGCCATTCTATAGCAGAAAATGTGAAAAACAAGTAAAAAATTGAAAAAAAGTGACTGTATAGACATGACAAAATTAGATAGCTAAAATGTCATCATAGGAGGTGGTAGAATAGGCCAAATACTACCAAAAACAAAGATAAACTTAACATGATAAATGCAAATTAAAATACTAAAAATAAAACAAGAAAAACATAAAACAAGAGAAATGAAGATTTTCGTAGAAAAAAAAAGTTGCTCAAAATGCCCTCCTAAACACGGGAAAAATACAATTTTTGAAAAAAAAATTTGGGCGGTAGAGTGTTAAATAAATTCACATTATTCCGTATTTCATGAAAAAACCTTATTTTAAAAAAATTCCAATTCTATTAGTATTCTATGACGATTAAGTATGCATTTTTACTGTTTGATAGTTAAAAAAAATCTAAAATTTTCACAAAATCGTGTTTCATGAAAATACTCAAATTTTAAAATTTAATTTAGTCTAGGTTACAAATGCCGCCGATTTTTTTTATGAATTTTCAATTAATTACAATTTTTGAAGCGATACGAAATAATATATGTAGTTTCACTTTATTTGAGTGCTCAATTTATTATATGTTTAATATTAGTTTAAAACGATTTCAAATGTTGTAGAACTGTTTCATAGTTTTTGGAAAAAAAAACTCAATTAAAAAAAAAACATAATTAATGAAAAAAAAATCAAAAAAATCTTTAATAAAGTGAAAAGGCATAAACAAATGTGCACCGCTTGAAACCTGTATTGGAAATCATGAAAATTTGAGAGTTTTTGTAAATTACGGTATTTTGTGTAAATTTAAGTACTTTACAAAACAAAACTCTCATAAAGTGAAAAAAACCTTTAAAAAAATTCGCATCGTTCCATGAGAAAAGTTATAAAAATTTTAGTATTTTCATGGAATACGGTATTTTTTGAGAAAAAAATATCATTTAGGAATATAAAAAATACTCAATTAAGGTAAAAAACTTAAGTATAACTTTATAAGTAGGGTTAGTGAAATTTCACGATTTCGCGGACAGCGTGAAATTCGCGAAATTTGGCTTTTTCCGCGAAATCCCGTGAAATTTTATGTTCAATTACTCATATAGGGTTAGTGAATTTTGACAATTCCGCGGAAGGGTGAAAAATTCTTGAAATTTATCAATTTTCTCAAATCATTTTTTTTTTCAAATGACTTCATAATAAATATTTCAACCATAAAGACTATTTAAGTAAATTTTATTAGTCTTCGTTTGATAAGCTTGATATGAACCATTTGAAGAATTATTAAAATTTTCAGTTTCTATAGAAATTTAGTTAAATTTAGTAATATTTTAATTCGCTGTAGTACAAATTTTACTGCTATTTTATTTTAAATGTATGATTTTAAAATAAATTGAAAGAATCAAGCTTTGTTTTATTTAAAATAAAATGAAGAGTATTTTTAATCTTTGAAATCACCTTTTTAAAACATTTCAGATTTTTCTCTGAGTCCTGTTTTATTTTAAAAATATATGATTGTGTGTGTGAATAATTTCCTTGAAAGTTAAAAAATACATTTTTTTGATTTTTGTTCTTATTTTGAATAAAAATTTCGATTTCATAACAATTTATAATATTTTTACCTATGAATTTTAAATTTAGTTTTTTAAAAAGAGAGATGAAAACCTTAAAAATTATTTTGAATGGTCTAAATGTTGAAGAAAATTTAAACACATATTTTGGATGGACAAGATTTTTGAATCTTGCTTTGATATGAAATTCAATAAAATTTAAACTGATAAAACAGAAGCAAATCAGCGAAAACTTTTTAACCTTTTTCAGTTGAATATTAAAAAAGCAATTCAATAAATGAAACATTTTGTTTCAAAATATAAATTGAGCTCATCCGTAAACCAGACGTTTTTTTTTTTTATGATAAGGAGATTTTTTTGTCATGTTCATGTCAGTTTATTGAAGAATAATATATAATGAAGCATAAAAAGTAGTTCCTGTGATTTAAACATAAGATTTTCAGAGTTATTTTAACATTTTTCACGTTCCACGAAATTTGCGTGAAATTCGGTGTTTTGAAATTGAGGTCCCCGTGAAATTTGCTATTTTCGAGCGTGAAAAATCACTAAGCCTATTTATAAGTTAGTTTTAGATAATATTTCAAATGCGTTAGATTTTTTAGTAAAGTTTGAGATGTAAAATCAAATTTGAAATCGAAAAGTTTAGCCTATTTAGGGCTTTTAATAAGATTCAAATTCATCATTTATTTTTAGTTTCAGAAAACCAAAATGGGTTATTGCTCACTTTCCATTGTAAACATATTTGATTTGATACCAAAAAGGCTTCAAACAGCTTAAAATAGTTTATAAAAGCAGCACCTGAAACTTATGAATGATTTAAAAAGTAATTTTGAAGCATTTTTCGCATATTTTTTTTACAGTTGCAGATAAAACCACTCATTTTTTTAATTAAAAAAATGTTTTTGTTATTGATATATTGATAAATACAATATCACAACAACCATTCATTATGATGTTTAAGTTAAGCTTTTGTTTTGAGGCATTGTAAACTCTTTCGGATTAGGCAACTTTGGTACTTTTAACTTAAAACAGTAGTATTTACTCATGATTGAAAAAAATATGCACTGAGTTTAATTAAAATAGGCATATATTGTATGTTTTCCATCTCTTTGAATATTAAATTTTAGGGGTCCACTTTTGGAAAAGTAAGAATTTTTATTGTCCTATATTGGACCCTCTCCTTTCTGCTCGAAATTGAGCAATACCAGGTTTTGTTCTAGTAAAATTCCTCATATTTAAGTTATTCATTTACATTGTTATTACAGTCCAGACTCGATTTTCCGAAGGCCTCGGAAAAATTTCACTTCGGATAATCGAATCACGAAAAAAAGCATAAACAACTCTTAAATGATTTAGAATTTTTAAATCCAAGATGGCGGCCAAAATGGCGGTGATATTATATTGAAAATATGCATTTTTCAATTTAGGAAAAATTCAAATTTGACTAAATTGAGGTCACAGAACTCGAATGTGATGTTTAAAGTATGAAAATAAAAAAAATACGAAACAAAAATTGTTTTGGTCATGATTTGATTATCCGAAGTCCCATACAAACCTTCGGATAATCGAGTCTGGACTGTATCAGTTAAAAAATGTTTTAAAAGGATAGCTGATTCACTCTTAAAAAAGAAATGTTGTTTTGTTGTGACAGTGCTAGTGGCCATGGCTGGTTGAACTCAAAATTTTTATTTTTGGCGAAAAGGAAAATTAAATATCTTTTAAAATTGCTAAAAAAATGATTGTAGACAAATAACCGCTTCAAAGTATGATTTATATGAAACACTTTCAGATAACGTTATGCGAAATCTCATTCAAAAATGTGTTTTTTTTATATAAAAACTAATTTGAATAATGTTATGAATCCAATTTAGATTTAATGTATGCATTTATAATTAGATAAAGACCTTAAAAAATAAAACCATCAAAACTCATTACTGAAGGCACTTTTTTCCTCTTAAATAAATTAACATTTTCAATTTCTTCTCAGTCTTGCTCAGCCTTTTCCCCATCTCGTCGGACAAACTTCCCTCTTCAAACATTTTCTCGGCAAATTTTTCCTCCGAGTGTTTGCGTGTGTACTCTTCGTGTGTGACTTACCTACACACACACACACACGCCCGTGCCGGGTTGTCTGTGGCATGTTTTAGAGTATTACGATCGTAAATTTGATCGTTTTATCACCGTTATTTCGCTCAAACACACACACTCGAACACATTCATACGGCTTCTGCTCACGATTTCACCATCGAAATCCACTTTTAGTGCAGAAATGTTAAGCCCTCGGTCAGTCTCTTATTTTCGGTACGTGTGCCACAGGAGGATTTTCATCCGAAAAAAAATGACGAGTTATCGAAACTACTTCCAAAAAACAAAACACACAAATAATTAATTTATAGCTTGAAAAAGTATTTTGCTTAGAAAATTTGACTGCATAACTTTGTATTAACTTAAAAGCAATTCTACAGTTTTGTTCACTAAAATAATGAAAAAAAAACATGATATATCCCTCCATGTTAGGATGCGTCACTTTTTTGTACTCCAACTCTTTCTGAAAGGATTTAGTCGCACAAAACAATTCTCAAAAAAAAAAACGCAAAAATCGTAAAAAAAAATCATAGACAGAGAGAGCGAAAGAGTGCGGGGGGAAATTGGTCCACACCACCTCATGTCGGATCACTTTATGGCCATTGTATAGAATACAAATATACAAGCTAATAAAAATAGCATTCAGCAGAAAAGCAGCGCACAAAGGCGATCATCTGATGGCTCTCAGGATAATATTTTCGTCCTTTCTACTGCTATTGGCTATTGCCGGAGAGTGCACACACACACACACACACACACACGCTGCCGACACTATATGACCACAATGTGACTAGCGAGTGTGTGTGTCTGTGTGCACAGCTTTATATACGTGTGTTTGTGTGTGATTTTGTGGATTGAGTGGGATTTAGCTCCGGGGGAAAAAATAAACACCAAAAGCTTGGGGGAAATATTGTCGGGTGATCAATATTGAATGGGGCGCCGAATGCGAAATCCGTTGAAACTTGTTGGCTGCAAAGCTTAAGCGATTTTTTGTGTGATGAAAAAAGTTCGAATAAATGTTTAAGGTGATAGCCCTCTGACACGGATGTATGAAGTTGGTGAGTTGGAATGGCTGCATCCGAACAGTGTTATGTGAATACACATTTTTTACGAGCATTAAGAAAATAATAATTCAACTTGATAACTTATAACTCAATGATAAAAATGTCTAAAGGCAGATCTAGAAAAAGGTCTTTGAAAATGTTTTATTACCTTTATGTATTGATTTTGAACTTTTTTTGTGTTCCGAATTTCTCTTTTTTAACCGTAAAAACGACATTTTAGACAAGATATATGACCCCAATAAAAATATTTTACAAAATTTTGCCATTACCATAAACCCAGATCTGAACGTAACTCCTGCTACGATGCCGATGCCGATACGATAAAAAATAAATAACTGCGACTATTTTCAAAAAAGTAACCTTAAAATGTCTATTACTTGAAAATGGTGCACTTTATTAACATTTCACTAAAGTACTCTTTTATTGCAAATTCAATTTTACATCGAAAATTAAATTGAAAATATTTTGCGACCAGTATTTCGATTATTAGAAGAAATCTGTATTGATTAAAAAAAATCATAACTCGGTCAAAGATTTTTTTTGCCAATTCTGGAAATTTCTAAATAGTTGGCATTTGGTCTCCCCTAAAACGTATCACAAAACGAAAAAAATTTAAAATAGTGGTTTTTTTTGCAACAAGTGAAATTAAAAATCACCAAAAAGACACGAAGACACGAAATCGATCAAAAAATTCCTTCAAAAGATACAGATTTTTTAATGTTCACATATTATTTTTTATGGACAGCTCCCAAATTTGTATGGAAAAGTATATGGACAAACTAATGAAGCAAAATGGCTTTTTTGGGCATACCGAAGGCACCAAAAAAGTTTCAATCGGATAAAAAAATACAAAAAAAAATCGAATGACCGAAATCTCAGAGAATTGCTCAATTTGGTCCATTTTAAACATTTTCTGTCTCTCTTTACCTTACTAGAATCGCGACAGAAGCTGATGGCCAAATTCAATAAAATCAAATAGATTATAATCCTTGTTTCAAAAATATATTTAAATTTCTACATGCGTTCAATTAAAAAAAATGCCTGAGAAAGTTATCGATAAAAAAGCCAAAATAGTTATCAAATCAAATTTATAATATAAACATTTAAAAAATGAAATGTGTCTCTTAGCTTTTTTTGAGTAAAAAAAAACATTTAAAAGTTACGAAAAGGTGATTTTAGTGGGTTGGCTTTTGTTGGTTAAAATAATGAAATGTGGCTTTTGTTCATTATTTGTTGATTGGTCGAATTTTTTAAGTGAAACATTATTAGATTATTTATGAGCAATTCCATCTCAAATCAGGAATTTTTCTGGTACTTTTGTACCTGACCCTCTCCGATTTCAAGGAAACTTTGTAGACATGTTATCCTAGTCCTATATAAGCCATTTTTGTGTATATGGAGCCAATTGTATTATTATATTTTGTATTGTTTTTTTGTATTTTGTAATTTAAAAATTACTGTAACTCAAAGCCGTTGCATCGTACCAAAAAGAGGTCAAAGACAAACTTGTAGGAAATTGGACGGGCTTTCTGAAAATAATGCACTGAAATAAAAATACACGCCACTTCTATGGAATTTTTTAATTTTTATGTTTAAAAGTTAAATTTTTAGGTGAAGTCACGTTTTTTTTCGTTAAAAATTTTTGAGGAAATAGCCTTAAAGGTTACAAAAAGACTCACGGAAAATGCAGGATGGTATGTCTATGCTAAAAAAAAAAAAACAGAAATCATTTACTAAACCTTTTTTTTTTTTTTAAATGGTCTCAACGTCAAAATTTTCAAAGGCCTATAGTGGGAATCGATTCTACAGACAATTTTACATAAAAGTCTTCATATTGACTATTGTCCTAAGTCCAATCCTTGCGAAGTTACAGCGGTTTTAAAAATAAAAATGTTGAAAAAACAGCTTTTTTGGTGGTTTTTGGCATTTTCTATATGACCGACTTGATTTGTCAGTCTCAAAAATATTTTTACCGGAAAGCTCGTCCAATTTCCCATAAGTTTGCCTTTGACAGCTTTTCAATTGGATGCATGGACTTACAGATATAAGCTTAATTACATTGCTCATAACTGAAAACAGTTTTTTTTCCGTGTGGTAGAAATCTGGATAGTAAATCATCTTACGTAAATATTAAAACAAGCCCAATTGAAAAGCTGTCAAAGTCAAACTTATGGAAAATTGGACGAGCTTTCCGGTAAAAATATTTTCGAGACTGAAAAATCAAGTCTGTCATATAGAAAATGCCAAAAACCACCAAAAAAGCTGTTTTTTCGACAATTTTATTTTTAAAACCGCTGTGACTTCGCAAAGATTTTACTTAGGACAATGGTCAATATGGAGACTTTTATGTAAAATTCTCTTGAGAATCGATTCCCACTATCGGTTTTTGAAATTTTTGACGTTTAGACCACTTTTCAAAAAAACAGGTTTAGTAAATGATTTTTGTTTTTTTTTTTTTTTTTTAAGGAAAGGCATACCATCCTGCATTTTCTGTGAGTCTATTTGTAACATTTTAGGCTATTTCCTGAAAAATTTTGAACGAAGAAAAATCGTGACTCCACCTTAAACTTTTGAACATAAAAATTGAAAAATCCCATAGAAGTGGCATGTATTTTTATTTCAGTTTATTTTTTTTCAGAAAGCCCGTCCAATTTCCTACAAGTTTGTCTTTGACCACTTTTGGTACGATGCAACGGCTTCGAGATACAGTCATTTTTAAATTACAGAATACAAAAATATCTAAAAAATTTACGCCCTTCTCAAATGTCTTTTTCGAGTGCAATTCATATACACAAAAATGGCTTATATAGGCCTAGGATAATATGCCTACAAAGTTTCATTGAAATCGAAGAGGGTCGGGTACAAAAGTACCAGAAAAATTCCTGATTTGAGCTGGAATTGCTCTTATTTAAAAAATTATTATTTTTTCATAAAATTAAACAATTCATGTTACTATACAGTAAAACGCTTCGATTAACAGAAAAATAAAATAAAAACCTGCAGAAAAGATAAAGAAGTTGCAACGAAATATTTTGAGAATTGTAAGTGCGTGAGTCATTGAACTTTAATTGAGTTACAAATTTTATGTTTTTTTTTATTCGAAAATTCTAACCGGAAAATAGTTTTTTTATAAAAATAATAAATAATATATAATGTAGTTGTTTTGATTAAAGTATATGTAGTTTGAAGATTACCAATTAAATTTGCAATTAAAGTTTCAATTTTTGTTATTGTAAATACATGTCTCTTATTTAAATCGAATTTGTCAAATTTTGAGAAGCATTCAAAAATTTCCGATGAAAATAATTGGAACAATAAAAAAACATGCCCAAAATTATTATTACAAATTCAAAGAATTTTATTATATTTTTTATTTTACTAGG